>NC_090648.1:491762547-491776129 GCF_040937935.1 Hyperolius riggenbachi
GGCAGAAATGACATCACGAGTTAGCCTTAACTGTGGGCAAAAGACATGGCCCCCACCAGGAACAGAGTTCTCATCATTTACTATATAACATTCACTGAAATCAAAATGTGGACAGTACAATACATGTGTTATGTAAGTAGATCAAGTATTTATCTACTTATATATGTGGGTTTTTTTTCCCTGGCATAGTATGGCTGATCCTACTGCTTTAATAGAGAATAAATATGGCAGCCTCCATATCACTCTCCCCTCAAGTTCACTTTAACAGTTTAAAATTACAAACATTCTCCGCTATGAAATCTCTACATACTTTTCACCAGAATTTTTGTGGCTAAAATAATCTTGTGGATCTTTTCAGTGCACTTCAGACCGATCGCACACAATACAGATCAGTGCTCGGAATAGTTGAGCCCTCCACACGCAGCTAAGCGCAGAGGTATGCAGATCGGACACGGCACAGTACCTCTTATAGGGTGATTTTTCTTCACGTCAGTCAGACAGGAAGCAGTGGTTGGCTCTGTCCCTCTCCACCCATATCCTGATGCAACACCCCAACTCCACCCACCTTGCCAAGGCCAGCCTTCTGTGTTGGTGACCGAGAGGTGCGACATCATGATATGACCTCATACAGCAAGCAAACAGGCTTCCGGTGGGATTTACACATAGCTCACATTTAAAGGAATGTTACGCCTAAGTTAGCCGAGTCGATTATGGTCTGATATGCCTAACCAGTCGGTACCTATCCAACTGAAATTCAAATAGCGATTGATTCCTACCATACATGGCAAGCTCAATGTAGAAGTCAAATCGAGCATCAATTGTACTACAAGTGTTGCATTGTTTGATGCGGTTTAAAAGTAGGAGCCAACGATCGCCCATCCCCCATTATGTCCAGACTCTTGATCTATAAATTGCAATGTATTCAAAATTCATATATATGCACAATTCAATTGTAATTGAATGTCAATTGATTGGCAATGTTAAAGTGAACCAGAGACGAGGCACCCTCATGTATTTACCATATATATCGGTGGGAACGTTAGAGAAAACACCTACCCTGCTCTCAGTCGAGGATTTTGTCAGGGCTGATAACAAGCAGGCTGAGCAGTGAAGAATGAAACAGAGAGCAGGGCAGGTGTTTTCTCTAATGTTCCCACTGATTTATATGGTAAAATACATGAGGGTGCTTCGTCTCTGGTTCACTATAAAGCAAAAGATTACTGGAAGTTTAGATCAAAATTGTTCAGAAAATTGAGGCGTGTATGGGCAGCTTACCACAGGTTGAGTAATTGCTGGCACAGAGCACACGTGAGGTGAGGAACTGCAGTGAAAACACTGTATTAAATTGCTTACTTTTTTTAGAATCTTCATTATACATTATTTAGTTAGCGTTTGCTCATTGTAAAAATCTTTCCCCTTCCGGATTCTGAGATTTATCACTGGTGGTGACATCTTTAGTTCTGACAGGTGATCTGTACAGAATGTTCGATACTGAGAGTTCTATGCACAGAGGGAGGTGCTGCTTGCTTGGCAGTTGGAAAAAGACGTTATTTCCCATAATGCAACGAGGCTAACAGACAGCATGGTCAAGACATCACACTGTAGGGAAGAGTTTCACCGCAATATCAGCCGTACAGACCCCTCCAGATGATCTAGTTGAGAAAAGTTAAGTATTTCTAGTGAAAAGGGGGGGGGGGGGGTATCAGCTACTGATTGGTATAAAGTTCAACCCTGGGTTACAGTTCTGCTTTAAAGGGACTCCAGCACCTCTCATGGGCATGCCTTTAAGCCAGATGACTTCCAACAAAGTCGTGCTATGACCCCTCTGGAGGAGCCCCTTGCAATGGCCATGCGTGTCACTTCCTCTTCCTGCTTCATTCAGTGATGCACTTCTCTAACAGAGAAGACAGGGGTGACCCGGAAGTTATAACATAGCCAAGAAGGCAGCCGCGATTTTTAAATTGAAATCGAACGAAAACTATTTGATGTAGAACGGCGATTCAGGCATCAAATGAAAGAGAAGAGCACAAGCTATTATTATTATTATTATTTAGTATTTATATAGCTACAGAAAAATATGAATCTTTAAAGCTAATGGGATCCCATATTTAAATTTAAAAAAAGTCAGATACTCACCTAAGGAGAGGGAAGGCTCGGGTCCTTATGAGCCTTCCCTCTCCTCTCCCAGTGCTGCACTGGCTCCCCCATTCACATCCGCCGCTGAAGGGACTTCGGAAGTCTTCGGGAGCAGAGTCCTCTCGAACACAGGCAGCTCCATATTGCGCATGCGCGAGTGCGTCATAGAGGGCGCTTGCGTGTGCGCAGTGTAGAGCGGCCTGTCTTCGGGAGCACTCGGGCTCCCGAAGAATTTCCGAAGCCTCCCTTCGGCTGAGAAACAGCGGTATTTGACCGAAACGGTCGAATAGCGCTACGGGGAAGCCAGCGCAACAGCGGGGACCGGGAGAGGAGAGGGAACGCTCTATGGGACCCAGAGCCTCCCTCTCCTTAGGTGAGTGACTTTTTTATTTAAATATGGGTTCCCATTCACTTTAAGTACTTTGCAGTACTGGTCAGAGTCTTTTAGGCATGCCCATTAGAGGTGCTCGGAGTCCCTTTAATGTTTGCTGTAAGGTCCCCCAAGACCCCCGCTGAAAAGTGCGGACCACTATCACATAGAGCGATATTGTTCGCTGAACATCAGTAAGACGCAGCCGTGCGCCCTCATGTCCCCGGCTCGCAGCGAGCAAAGAAATACAGCGGGATTTGTGTGCAGAGAAGATTGTGAAACGCCTGGAGGCTGATTAACAAACATGCACAAAATCACATTATGCCATTGTCATGCTTATTTACTAAACAAATACTCCGCTGCTTCCCCCGCAAGTTTCCATTCGTCACAAATTCACATTACAGCAGAATCCCTTCATAGTGAACTCCAAGGGACCTGGATAAAGTGGTTTACAAGATCAGGATTAAGCATACATTGTACAACCAGGGTTGTGGATTAGGAGTTGGAGCAATCTTGGGTACTGTCCTGGAGTCGGGAGTCATAAACTGAGGAGCAGGGCTGTGGAGTCGGGAGTCATAAACTGAGGAGCAGGGCTGTGGAGTCGGGAGTCATAAACTGAGGAGCAGGGCTGTGGAGTCGGGAGTCATAAACTGAGGAGCAGGGCTGTGGAGTCGGGAGTCATAAACTGAGGAGCAGGGCTGTGGAGTCGGGAGTCATAAACTGAGGAGCAGGGCTGTGGAGTCGGGAGTCATAAACTGAGGAGCAGGGCTGTGGAGTCGGGAGTCATAAACTGAGGAGCAGGGCTGTGGAGTCGGGAGTCATAAACTGAGGAGCAGGGCTGTGGAGTCGGGAGTCATAAACTGAGGAGCAGGGCTGTGGAGTCGGGAGTCATAAACTGAGGAGCAGGGCTGTGGAGTCGGGAGTCATAAACTGAGGAGCAGGGCTGTGGAGTCGGGAGTCATAAACTGAGGAGCAGGGCTGTGGAGTCGGGAGTCATAAACTGAGGAGCAGGGCTGTGGAGTCGGGAGTCATAAACTGAGGAGCAGGGCTGTGGAGTCGGGAGTCATAAACTGAGGAGCAGGGCTGTGGAGTCGGGAGTCATAAACTGAGGAGCAGGGCTGTGGAGTCGGGAGTCATAAACTGAGGAGCAGGGCTGTGGAGTCGGGAGTCATAAACTGAGGAGCAGGGCTGTGGAGTCGGGAGTCATAAACTGAGGAGCAGGGCTGTGGAGTCGGGAGTCATAAACTGAGGAGCAGGGCTGTGGAGTCGGGAGTCATAAACTGAGGAGCAGGGCTGTGGAGTCGGGAGTCAATAACTGAGGAGCAGGGCTGTGGAGTCGGGAGTCAATAACTGAGGAGCAGGGCTGTGGAGTCGGGAGTCAATAACTGAGGAGCAGGGCTGTGGAGTCGGGAGTCAATAACTGAGGAGCAGGGCTGTGGAGTCGGGAGTCAATAACTGAGGAGCAGGGCTGTGGAGTCGGGAGTCAATAACTGAGGAGCAGGGCTGTGGAGTCGGGAGTCAATAACTGAGGAGCAGGGCTGTGGAGTCGGGAGTCATAAACTGAGGAGCAGGGCTGTGGAGTCGGGAGTCATAAACTGAGGAGCAGGGCTGTGGAGTCGGGAGTCATAAACTGAGGAGCAGGGCTGTGGAGTCGGGAGTCATAAACTGAGGAGCAGGGCTGTGGAGTCGGGAGTCATAAACTGAGGAGCAGGGCTGTGGAGTCGGGAGTCATAAACTGAGGAGCAGGGCTGTGGAGTCGGGAGTCATAAACTGAGGAGCAGGGCTGTGGAGTCGGGAGTCATAAACTGAGGAGCAGGGCTGTGGAGTCGGGAGTCATAAACTGAGGAGCAGGGCTGTGGAGTCGGGAGTCATAAACTGAGGAGCAGGGCTGTGGAGTCGGGAGTCATAAACTGAGGAGCAGGGCTGTGGAGTCGGGAGTCATAAACTGAGGAGCAGGGCTGTGGAGTCGGGAGTCATAAACTGAGGAGCAGGGCTGTGGAGTCGGGAGTCATAAACTGAGGAGCAGGGCTGTGGAGTCGGGAGTCATAAACTGAGGAGCAGGGCTGTGGAGTCGGGAGTCATAAACTGAGGAGCAGGGCTGTGGAGTCGGGAGTCATAAACTGAGGAGCAGGGCTGTGGAGTCGGGAGTCATAAACTGAGGAGCAGGGCTGTGGAGTCGGGAGTCATAAACTGAGGAGCAGGGCTGTGGAGTCGGGAGTCATAAACTGAGGAGCAGGGCTGTGGAGTCGGGAGTCATAAACTGAGGAGCAGGGCTGTGGAGTCGGGAGTCATAAACTGAGGAGCAGGGCTGTGGAGTCGGGAGTCATAAACTGAGGAGCAGGGCTGTGGAGTCGGGAGTCATAAACTGAGGAGCAGGGCTGTGGAGTCGGGAGTCATAAACTGAGGAGCAGGGCTGTGGAGTCGGGAGTCATAAACTGAGGAGCAGGGCTGTGGAGTCGGGAGTCATAAACTGAGGAGCAGGGCTGTGGAGTCGGGAGTCATAAACTGAGGAGCAGGGCTGTGGAGTCGGGAGTCATAAACTGAGGAGCAGGGCTGTGGAGTCGGGAGTCATAAACTGAGGAGCAGGGCTGTGGAGTCGGGAGTCATAAACTGAGGAGCAGGGCTGTGGAGTCGGGAGTCATAAACTGAGGAGCAGGGCTGTGGAGTCGGGAGTCATAAACTGAGGAGCAGGGCTGTGGAGTCGGGAGTCATAAACTGAGGAGCAGGGCTGTGGAGTCGGGAGTCATAAACTGAGGAGCAGGGCTGTGGAGTCGGGAGTCCATAAACTGAGGAGCAGGGCTGTGGAGTCGGGAGTCATAAACTGAGGAGCAGGGCTGTGGAGTCGGGAGTCATAAACTGAGGAGCAGGGCTGTGGAGTCGGGAGTCATAAACTGAGGAGCAGGGCTGTGGAGTCGGGAGTCATAAACTGAGGAGCAGGGCTGTGGAGTCGGGAGTCATAAACTGAGGAGCAGGGCTGTGGAGTCGGGAGTCATAAACTGAGGAGCAGGGCTGTGGAGTCGGGAGTCATAAACTGAGGAGCAGGGCTGTGGAGTCGGGAGTCATAAACTGAGGAGCAGGGCTGTGGAGTCGGGGAGTCATAAACTGAGGAGCAGGGCTGTGGAGTCGGGAGTCATAAACTGAGGAGCAGGGCTGTGGAGTCGGGAGTCATAAACTGAGGAGCAGGGCTGTGGAGTCGGGAGTCATAAACTGAGGAGCAGGGCTGTGGAGTCGGGAGTCATAAACTGAGGAGCAGGGCTGTGGAGTCGGGAGTCATAAACTGAGGAGCAGGGCTGTGGAGTCGGGAGTCATAAACTGAGGAGCAGGGCTGTGGAGTCAGGGAGTCATAAACTGAGGAGCAGGGCTGTGGAGTCGGGAGTCATAAACTGAGGAGCAGGGCTGTGGAGTCGGGAGTCATAAACTGAGGAGCAGGGCTGTGGAGTCGGGAGTCATAAACTGAGGAGCAGGGCTGTGGAGTCGGGAGTCATAAACTGAGGAGCAGGGCTGTGGAGTCGGGAGTCATAAACTGAGGAGCAGGGCTGTGGAGTCGGGAGTCATAAACTGAGGAGCAGGGCTGTGGAGTCGGGAGTCATAAACTGAGGAGCAGGGCTGTGGAGTCGGGAGTCATAAACTGAGGAGCAGGGCTGTGGAGTCGGGAGTCATAAACTGAGGAGCAGGGCTGTGGAGTCGGGAGTCATAAACTGAGGAGCAGGGCTGTGGAGTCGGGAGTCATAAACTGAGGAGCAGGGCTGTGGAGTCGGGAGTCATAAACTGAGGAGCAGGGCTGTGGAGTCGGGAGTCATAAACTGAGAAGCAGGGCTGTGGAGTCGGGAGTCATAAACTGAGGAGCAGGGCTGTGGAGTCGGGAGTCATAAACTGAGGAGCAGGGCTGTGGAGTCGGGAGTCATAAACTGAGGAGCAGGGCTGTGGAGTCGGGAGTCATAAACTGAGGAGCAGGGCTGTGGAGTCGGGAGTCATAAACTGAGGAGCAGGGCTGTGGAGTCGGGAGTCATAAACTGAGGAGCAGGGCTGTGGAGTCGGGAGTCATAAACTGAGGAGCAGGGCTGTGGAGTCGGGAGTCATAAACTGAGGAGCAGGGCTGTGGAGTCGGGAGTCATAAACTGAGGAGCAGGGCTGTGGAGTCGGGAGTCATAAACTGAGGAGCAGGGCTGTGGAGTCGGGAGTCATAAACTGAGGAGCAGGGCTGTGGAGTCGGAGTCATAAACTGAGGAGCAGGGCTGTGGAGTCGGAGTCATAAACTGAGGAGCAGGGCTGTGGAGTCGGAGTCATAAACTGAGGAGCAGGGCTGTGGAGTCGGAGTCATAACTGAGGAGCAGGGCTGTGGAGTCGGAGTCATAAACTGAGGAGCAGGGCTGTGGAGTCGGAGTCATAAACTGAGGAGCAGGGCTGTGGAGTCGGAGTCATAAACTGAGGAGCAGGGCTGTGGAGTCGGAGTCATAAACTGAGGAGGAGGGCTGTGGAGTCGGAGTCATAAACTGAGGAGGAGGGCTGTGGAGTCGGGAGTCATAAACTGAGGAGCAGGGCTGTGGAGTCGGAGTCATAAACTGAGGAGCAGGGCTGTGGAGTCGGAGTCATAAACTGAGGAGCAGGGCTGTGGAGTCGGAGTCATAAACTGAGGAGCAGGGCTGTGGAGTCGGAGTCATAAACTGAGGAGCAGGGCTGTGGAGTCGGAGTCATAAACTGAGGAGCAGGGCTGTGGAGTCGGAGTCATAAACTGAGGAGCAGGGCTGTGGAGTCGGAGTCATAAACTGAGGAGCAGGGCTATGGAGTCGGAGTCATAAACTGAGGAGCAGGGCTGTGGAGTCGGAGTCATAAACTGAGGAGCAGGGCTGTGGCGTCAGAGTCGAGGAGTCGGATGATTTTTATACCAACTCCACAGCCCTGTGTACAACTCCCATTATTCAGCACCAATGGGGACTGGCTGATGCAGGATAAGTGTAGTTTCTAGTTGCTTGAGAGTCAATGTTAAAAATAGGCCTAGCTACAAACAGGGCTCCGGGTACCCAAAATGGCTCAGACTCTGACTTCTTAGTCTAATACTTACCAGGGCTGTTAAAATAATCCGACTCAGACTCCTCAGTTTATGAAACCACCGACTCCTACTCCGAGTACCCAAAACTGCTCCGACTCCTTGACTACACAGCCCTGGCTACAAAGCAGTACTATACCCCACACTGTACATTTACCATAAACTCTGTACTGTACTCAGAACTTTCTTTCTGCTCTTAAGATAAGCAACAGCATAATAACCTCTTTAAAAAAACATTTCTTTGTTACAGCTGACACAAATCCTGGAATAAATCTGAAGTGTCTACTTCCCACTTTCATGGAAGGGTTAACATCCTGTGCTTACATATTAGCTGTGTCTGCTGAGACTGCCACATTTCTGTGCTGACAGCTGAAAGATCAAATTACACTTGTGATTAGTCATAGATGAGAGGGGATGGATGTTTTTCTCTAAACACATACAGGGTGCGTTGCTAGGTGTTTTCGTACTGTCCTGTGCAAGAGTTCAGGTCCACTTTAATAGAGTTCTGGATAAGGGGGGGTTTTCTGTATACCGCAGTCATACAAGCTCATGGCCGGGACCCGAGGATTGAGTTTACTATAGCGAAACTCGACTGTACTGAGTTCTCGGGGCAAATATATCCAGCTAAATATTCCCAGCAAGCACAGAGGGGCCAGCTGGGCTTATGAAGGGGATGATATAGGATTCTCTTCTGCAGAAGGTGCAGCCAATAATCAGATCAAATCTCAAGTGCGGAGGGGGGGGATTACAATGGTCTCCATGCGAGGTGACAGATTGGGAAGTGAATGAAGTCATTCCTTTGTTCAGATAATACGATGTCCCCAGTAAATGGATCCTTTATTCCCAGTGGAAGTCTTAGTTCTGCTTCTACAAGAGGAACCACACTTCCTCACATATAGCCTCCTTTATTCCCCAAGTAAATAGGATTTTCCGTTAAACCACCAAGTTATGAAAAATTCTATACCAGAGCGTAAAATACACTGGCGTGCTGATCTGGCCAGGGCTGAGGAGTCGGAGCAATTTCTGGATACCTGGAGTTGGAGGTGTCATAAACTGAGAAGTCGGATGATTTTTGTACCCACTCCATGGCCCTGGATCTGGCCCCACCCACTTCTCTCCCATGTGCCTTCACTTCTACCCTGCCCCTGATGCAACTGATTAAATTGACTTTCGATGCAAGGCGATTACGCGAGCCTCAAAGCAGATGAGGGGTGGACAACAATGATCTTCAGTATTGGAAAGCACAAGTAGTATATTGGAGGGACTCTGTGATACAATAGGAAGCAGTACAGAGAGTGTGTGGGAGGGGCCGATACCATCAGAAGCAGTACAAGGAAAGCATGGGAGGAACTGATACAATTGGAAGCAGAACAGGGAATGCGTGCGAGGAACTGATACAATTGAAAGCAGAACAGGGAGTGAGTGGGAGGGACATATACAATAGGAAGCAGTACAGGGAGTGCATGGGAGGGACAGATACAATAGTAAGCAGTACAGGAAGTGTATGGGAGGGACAGATACAATAGGAAGCAGTACAGGGAGTGTATGGGAGGGACAGATACAATAGGAAGCAGTACAGGGAGTGTATGAGAGGGACAGATACAATGGGAAGCAGTACAGGGAGTGTGTGGGAGGACTGATACAATAGGAAGCAGTACAGGGAGTGCATGGGAGGGACAGATACAATAGTAAGCAGTACAGGAAGTGTATGGGAGGGACAGATACAATAGGAAGCAGTACAGGGAGTGTATGGGAGGGACAGATACAATAGGAAGCAGTACAGGGAGTGTATGAGAGGGACAGATACAATGGGAAGCAGTACAGGGAGTGTGTGGGAGGACTGATACAATAGGAAGCAGTACAGGGAGTGCATGGGAGGGACAGATACAATAGGAAGCAGTACAGGGAGTGTGTGGGAGGACTGATACAATAGGAAGCAGTACAGGGAGTGCATGGGAGGGACAGATACAATAGAAAGCAGTACAGGGAGTGTATGGGAGGGACTGATACAATAGGAAGCAGTACAGGGAGTGTGTGGGAGGACTGATACAATAGGAAGCAGTACAGGGAGTGTATGAGAGGGACAGATACAATAGGAAGCAGTACAGGGAGTGTATGGGAGGGACAGATACAATTGGAAGCAGTACAGGGAGTGTGTGGGAGGGACTGATATAATTGGAAGCATACCAGTGAATGCGTGGGAGGGACAGATACAATAGGAAGCAGTACAGGGAGTGTATGGGAGGGACTGATACAACTGGAAGCAGTACAGGGCTTGTGTGGGAGGACTGATACAATTGAAAGCAGTAAAGGGAGTGCAAAGGAGGGACTGTCATTACCCACCACAAAAAACTACCGGTAAATGCCACATGTGCAAAAAGCTTACATCAAAGGGAGGTTACTGAAGACCACACACTATAGATTGAATGATTTCCTTTCCTCCCTTCACATTTTGAAAGACAACGTTCCCGGAATAGGTGTCCCAGAGCTGGAAGTGAATATAGTACTGGATCAGCGGCACGAGACGCCAAGAGTGACAAGCTGCTAAGCAAAAACACAGCTGTCATGTCAATCCTACCAGAATGCATGGCACAACACGCAGTAAACACACAGAGCTGACACATGTAAGACGTGGCAGCTGCCACTTATCCCTTATAGAATGGCTATCCGCAGATCTCTGCATCATTTTATATACTTCCTCATTTATTACAGGAGGCAAACCGGCCTGTTCAGCCACTCCCTGCACTATGGTTCATTATCGCTGCCTCTAGCTATACATATTCTATATACTGCTCCACCTCGTTTCCCTCCTTAATCCTTTACACTGTAAGCTGGCAAGGGCAGGGCTCCCTCACCCTTGTGTGCCTTGGAATTTGCTATACATTTTGTTCATCGTGTTACATTTGTCATTCTAATTACCGTATATACTCGCAAGCAAGACGAGTTTTTTACCCCCCAAAAGTGGCCCAAAAGTTGGGGGGGGGCGGCTTGCTTGCGAGTCATGTGTCTCTCCCCCCCGCTCCCAGTATGGGTAGGTGGGTGAGTAGGTAGTGCCCCTCCCCACTCCCCCCGCGGCCGCCGCTGCTATTACCTTAGCCGGCGCCGCTTCCTCTATCCCCGTCCTGCTCGTACAGTAACTAATTCACAGCAGCGCGCCCCATGGGAGGAAACCATAAAGAGCGGTTCTCATAGTAACGGCGATACATATCGCCGCTACAGGAAGCCGCTCTCTCTAGGCTTCCTCCCTCATCACAGCGGTCACCGTGGGGCGCGCTGCTGTGAATTAGTTACCGTACAAGCAGGACTGGGATAGAGGAAGCGGTGCCGGCTAAGGTAATAGCAGCGGCGGCCGCGGGGGGGGAGTGGGGAGGGGCACTACCTACCCACCCACCTACCCATACTGGGACTATACTAGCCATACTGGGCACTATACTAGCCATACTGGGCACTATACTAGCTATACTGGGGGACTACCTACCCATACTGGGCACTTTACTAGCTATACTGGGCACTATACTAGCCATACTTGGCACTATACTAGCTATACTGGGGGACTACCTACCCATACTGGGCACTATACTAGCTATACTGGGCACTATACTAGCTATACTGGGTCGCTACCTACCCATACTGGACAGTATACTAGCTATACTGGGGGACTACCTACCCATACTGGGCACTTTACTAGCTATACTGGGACACACTGGGTGGGGGTGGGGGGGGGGAAATCACGCGGCCAGCATTTCCTACCCCCGGCTTATATGCGGGTCGGCTTGCTTGCGAGTATATACGGTACTACGGTATGAGGTCTACCAACTCTGTATAATGTAGGTCTATATGTTGTGTTTACCAATGTTAATATTATCTACCCCATGATTGTTTCTTACAAAAGAACAGCACACCGGAGCGGCGAAAATACCAGGTATAGCATTTATTTTGTAAAATCTATCGGGGGATATGTTTATTTTGTGCCAAAGCGTTGATCTCTGGTTTCCTTTAACAAGCCAACCCCGGCATTGCCACATCACACCAATCCTTTGCTCACCATTCTGGCTACACATAAAATGGAGAATGCTTTTCAAAATTGTAATGCTAACATTCAACTCCCTACACAACCCAGGCCCCGGATACCTGAAGGATTTGTAGAAACTGCGTCACACCTACCACAACCTCAGATCAAAAGGATCCAATAACTTGATCACCCCCAGATTCCAACTAAAAAGTTTTGGCGACAGAGCAATCTGTCATGCTGCCCCTACCCTATGGAATGCCTTGCCAAACAAAATCAAGACAGCTCAAACCCTGGACATGTTTAAATCAAAGCTGAAAAGCCACCTGTTTAGCCTGGCATTTATGATCACATGACTTTACCCCCCTGTAACCCATAACCGTGTACTGATCTGAGACAAGCTTATGTGGTTCTGGTCCTACGGGAGAAAAGCGCTTTACAAATGCTTCGTTGTTCTATGTAAACTATCAATGTTTTATTGGTGCCCACAAAACCAAATGATGTGGGGGGAGAAAAGAGGGGGGGGGGGGGGGTCGGGGCGCAAAATGGCCAGAAACAGCCCTGACCAGTACAGTCTATCAGCACACTATAAAGTTTGTGAATATAATATAGTGTCACAGGAGGAGTCGCATTGTATATTGGGGTTCAGTAAACATTTCTCTCTTGCTGTAGATGTGATCAGAGGTGTCCTTGGATCAGCCAGAGGCACCCCCAGGAACAGGGCCGAATTTCTGGGAAGGCCGCAAAGGCACAGGCCTGGGGCGGTGGCAGCCATAGGGGGCACCTGGACATGAAAAAGGGGTGGATACATATGCAAGAGAAGGATGCAAATGAGGATTAACACAGGAGAAAAAAAAAGGAAGATTATGCCCATTAGAGCTGTTCAAGAAAGGGGGGCTGCAGTACATGGATGATACACATGGAAGAGGGGGATGCACATGGAATGGGAGGGGCTGCTGTACATGGATGATACACATGGAAGAGGGGGCTGCACATGGAATGGGAGAGGGTACTGTACAAGGGGGATACACATGGAAGAGGGGCTGCACATGGAATGGGAGGGGGCTGCTGTACATGGAGGATACACATGGACGAGGGGGCTGCTGTACATGGATGATGCACATGGAAGAAAGTGCTGCACATGGAATGGGAGGGGCTGCTGTACATGGATGATACACATGGAAGAGGGGGCTGCACATGGAATGGGAGGGGGCTGCTGTACATGGATGATACACATGGAAGAGGGGGCTGCACATGGAATGGGAGGGGGGCTGCTGTACATGGATGATACACATGGAAGAGGGGGCTGCACATGGAATGGGAGGGGGCTGCTGTACATGGATGATACACATGGAAGAGGGGGCTGCACATGGAATGGGAGAGGGGCTGCTGTACATGGATGATACACAAGGAAGAGGGGGCTGCACATGGAATGGGAGGGGGCTTCTGTACATGGATGATACACATGGAAGAGGGGGCTGCACATGAAATGGGAGGGAGGCTGCTGTACATGGATGATACACATGGAAGAGGGGGCTGCACATGGAATCGGAGGGGCTGCTGTACATGGCTGTTACACAAGGAAGAGGGGGCTGCACATGGAATGGGAGGGGCTGCTGTACATGGATGTTACACAAGGAAGAGGGGGCTGCACATGGAATTGGAGGGGCTGCTGTACATGGATGATACACATGGAAGAGGGGGCTGCACATGGAACGGGAGGGACGCTGCTGCACAAGGAAGGGAAGTCACAATACATTTGGCCTAGGGGCAGGAAAAGTATAAATGTGGCCTTGCCTAGGAATGAGGACATCGACCTCATCCAATCAATTATCCCCACCCTGAATATCCCATTATAGACTAACTAGACACTTCTGTGTATGGATGTAACACCAACCTATAATACAGAATCCAATAGGTCATCATAATGACATTACCCTAACGTACTGAACACACACACACGCGATGGTCAGCTGTTAATTAACAGTAGGAATACCAGAGAGTGCTAGTCACTTATTGA